>NC_089274.1:32593089-32621589 GCF_963678975.1 Dysidea avara
ATTTGGCTATATATATATATGCTACCTCACTCACTCACTCACTCACTCACTCACTCACTCACTCACTCACTCACTCACTCACTCACTCACTCACTCACTCACTCACTCACTCACTCACTCACTCACTCACTCACACACACAAACACACACACACATATAAATTAGTATTGTTCTCTGAAGAATAAATATAACCAGGTTTTATTTATGTAGTACTTTACCAAAGTGTTTTTGGTGCATCATACATAGTTTCGTAAATTCATAATAAAACTTGAAAATGGAATCTACAACAATAACGTTATATTCTAAATGACCTCTTGTGGATGTGCTAGATGATATAACAATATTGTTTCTCTACTATTGAAACACATTTTTAGGTGAGAAGCATATTCATTAGCTTACAGATTCTGTTATTTTGAAAATGAAACATTCTTTACTGATATCAGTTTTGCTAGCATATGCTACATAGTCCAACAATAGAGTATAAGGCAAACATGCAGCCACAAAATGTCTACAAATATCCACATACAGCAATATGAGCATTTGATAAGAATTGATATACTACTACGTGTATGTAGTGTACAACATAATAATTTTGAATGAAACATTACATGCATTTAATGTGAGAAGCAGTCAAAAAATTTAGAGGTCATGTACTTGTACCAATTTATGCATTCCTGTATTTAATTTTGGTCAGTGAAAACATCCTGCTTATTATGTTGTTAGGTAAACATTATTATATCATTGTATATGTAGACTGTCACCTTTGCTGTGAATGTCTATAGTAGTGTGACATGAATTATGTACATACTTTTGATCTGTTTCTTATGGTACTTTGAATTCTGTGCCATTGTATGTATTATTTTCTGATAGATATATGTTCAACAGTTGTATACAAGGCTGTACAATCAACTAATGAACTGGACAACTGGACTCATTTTTTAATATTCTGGCTAAAGTATACAAGTGGAACTAGTCTCCCATCACCCACATAAAAGAAAGCAAGACTAAGATGGATCTATAAACTTTTGCTCAGCTGCAGCTGTGCACTAACTACCAATGGGTGGATTAGCAAGATGATCTTCACACTAGAAATTCACTGTTGATCATACCAAGGCTTTTGACTGTATTAATTAACCTCAATGATATAAGGCTGTAGTTATTTCATTTTGTAGCAAACAATAACTTTCTGCTTAACAAAATAACTAAGCAGATAAATGCTCAAAACCCTTGAAAATGAACAGGTAGTAGTTTCACCTACATATTCTATATTTGATGGTACAACCAACTGCTCAAATGTATGCTTGAAACTGAAAATAAATTGAGTCCAATAGTCCAGCCACCAGCCTAGTTTAGTAATTGTATACAACCTGTATACAAGGTAAAGGTGTACATAAAATTCCAACACTGCATGAATTAAACAGCAAGGTTTTACCAAAAGGTAACTCTTGGTTTGTATAAACTTATGTATTGCTGTCTGTTTCTGTTATCACAATAATCTAGAGTACATATCAAGGCCGGAGGAGACGGTCCGGTTGGTCAGGCCTGAGCCGGACCAATAATCTGGAGTTGAACCAACTAGCTGACCAGCTCGAACTAAATTACTCTCATATGATCTTAGGACGATCACATCTACATGTAGCTACGTAAAATTTAGATGTTATTGAAAATGAATGACACGAGTAGTTACCTAGTATCTCAGCCTAACTAAAGCACAGAACTACACGTATAGTACTTCTAATTACCTTACAGTACAGCATAGCATTCGTATCGTTTTGTACAGAAATGATTGTGGGTTCTACAACAGTATCACGTGTGCTGACAGTTGGCATTTATCACTTGTAAGGCAGGCGCCTTCTTTGATTCTAAACCAGCACACTTGTATCACAATTCAATCTTCATAAAATAATCATTAGCATTCCTTGGCTTGTCTCTCTTGGCCTCTTTTACTGGGCGAAGGGCGAAGGGCAGTGACAAACCAGATGACTCATTCCGCGGCAAGAAGCTGTACACCCATACATTACATGGTGGTCATCTGGATGAGATGTTGAGTAGAAATCACTCCTCTTCAACTACCCACTCGTCCTGTCGAGATACTGAGCAAACTCTCAATCTCACCCACATCGCGCCATTTTTGAATACTGATTAATCTCGTGACTGTCCACCAGTATATTTACGTGATGATCCGTTCACTTTGGGCGTCTGGATTCAGTGGAATGGAATGGTGGACTGGACTGGAATGGAATGGTGGAATGGACTGGAATGGAATGGTGGAATGGAATGGAATGGAACGGTACTTAGGTAATTTCAATTAGTGGTCACCTCTTTTAAAGGACCACCTTCTAACAAAGACCTTGGTACCTTTCTCAATAGTCCAGTGTTGTAGAGGAGAAAAAAGGCAGCTAGTTCTAAGTCCTTGAATTAGGTTAGGTACTCCTAAGGCTGCAGCACATGTTGCTGTCAGACCTTCAGTGCTGGTCACTGTAAAGTGCTAATGATAGTAAATTACTAGCCAATTAGAGTTACAGGGAATTAATTAGGAATGCAGCAAGACTGTACGAGTGAATGATGATGGACCAAATTTTTATAAATTATAGCAAGTTATTTGTCAGTATTTCTTGGCCTCACCCAAATAATATAGCTACTTTAGTTGTAAGTTACTTTTAGTTTGATGGGGACGTCACTTTATACAGCCAAACTGTTTTTGCATGGGCATGGGGTATATTGCTGTATTACAAATCAGATATCACCCTGATTTTTCTAGGCATGTGGCGCACAACTGATCAATAAGACCATTCTATGGGGATACACTCTAAAACAACAAGATAACAGCATTTTAAACATTACAGCAAAACGGTCTTTATAAAGAGGTGGTCTTTGTTAGAAGGTGGTCTTTGTTAGAAGGTGGTCTTTATAAAGAGGTGACCACCAATTGAAATTACCAAAGTACCGTTCCATTCCACCATTCCATTCCAGTCCACCATTCCAGTCCATTCCACCATTCCATTCCAGTCCGTTCCACCATTCCAGTCCACTGAATCCAGACACCCGTTCACTTCATACAAACCAGTATAGTAGTATACTGTATTTTTGTAGCTGTGTAGCTTTTTATTGTAGCTGTGTGTGAATTCACTGTATAGAAATTATATCCTAGCTACAGGGGGCCATGCTGCATGGGTTCTGTCATGCTACAATCGGTCCCCCCAAAATCGGTCCCCCCGGACCAGTTGCAGCAACCATACTTGGTCCCCCCGGACTATTTGCAGCACTGCAACTTGTCCCCCCCGGACAACTTACGCCGCCACAGTTGGTCCCCCTCTGCCATAAGTGGTCCCCCACTGGCTTTATCATAGACTCGATCATAGATCTTTGAGAAGGCGTATAGGGCAGGGCCGCCCAGAGAAATTAAGGGGCCCAGGGCAAATAGTTAAAGTGGGGCCCTTGACCCAAGTTGTAAGGTGAAGACCAAAAAAAAAAAAAAAAAAAAAAAAAAAAAGGTCACAACCTGCTGGCAATGACAATAACTACCCATCACCAACCATATCTCCTTATCTATAAGCTTGCTACACTGCTCCTCTGAAGAATGCTGTGACTGCTCTATTAGAGTATATCGATCTTTTAAACATTTATTCAGGGGGCCCTTGCTGGGGCCCCTTTCAGGCTGGGGCCCGGGGCAAAATGCCCCAGTTGCCCCCCCCCTGTGGGCGGCCCTGGTATAGGGCTAGGCACAAAGTGCCCCACTGTGCCGACCTAGTTTCCCGTTCCACTGTGGCCTTCGAGGTAGCCTTATGATTACTAGTATGCGTACGTGTTATACTAAAGATCGAGATACTCTAATAGAGCGGTCAGTCAATACTCTAATAGAACAGTCACCTAACATCTACAGTTTCATTTCCTGCTAAGGATATATTGCAAATGAAATGCATGCGATGCCATTCTTTAGGTCTATAATAATCTGCTAGCATGATTGTCACTTTAATGTCCCTATACAACTCTTGATCAATGTAGTCCACAAAAAAAGCAGTATGATCTAAACCATTCAAGATTATTTTGTCCTGAAAAAAAGCTTTAGCTTCTGGGGGTACAGATCCCTACTCCATATACTGGTGCATCCCCTTTGATAAACCCTGCTGGGATCAGCTGCTGTAAACATTAGGGGTAAAAACATTATAGGTAGCTATAGCACATGCATATACATGCAGTGGAATCTCTCTTAACAAACTCCCTGAATTAAGGACACAATAGAAAAACCTCCATAATAAGGACAAATTCTTTTGTCCCAACTGGTCTAGGAAATACATTTTTATACCTTTAAAAAGGAAAACCTCTATATTACAGCAAAAAGTGGTAAAAAAATTCTGGGTCCCACAATATCTGTAATATATATAGAGAGGTTCCACTGTACAATTAAACTTGCAACTTAATGCTGACAAGATAAATGACATAATAACAAAACTTTAGCTGATACTATTATTACTATTATTAGTAACTAACTATTATAGTGTTCACAGTATTGAAGACTGGCACAATCTACTGGCACAGTAAGAGGCTACTGGAGGTTTATTGGCTGTGATGCCTGAGCATATAATAATGTACCCACATCCACGCATTACAGCTACAGTGCTATCTAAATGATGATGAAAAGTATAATGGCTTAATACACATCATGCACATAAACGAAATTATAAGAGGTTCTTGGAAGGTAATCTTATGTTGTTGACATGAAGCATGATTAAATTAGGAGCCAGATTTTCATGCAAGTACAGTAACACCACTGATCTCATGTACAACATTATTATGCAGTCCTCAATAAGCTGATATTGTAGTCATTAAGTCACTAGGAAGGTCAGTGCCATCTGAAGCAATAGCTATGTAGCAGTTGTTAACTGGAACTGCAATTTCACCATCTATAATTAAAGTACTTGAGCTCTTTACAGCTATTGACCATATCCTGCACTGTCAAGGAGGGCCCTCGTTAAAACCCGGAACGGACCGGACCGGACCGGACCTGAATTTTATTGTTGAGGAGCGCGTATCCAACTAAAATAAATTTCGGTGCGCTTGCAAGGGATACAGGACGTGGACTCTGTTCTTCATTTGCACTCAGGGCACGATTGTCTACTGATATCCAGAGTGGCTGATGGTGATTTCGAAGCAAATATAGTCGTATATAGCTACTGGTATTTATACAAGTTTGCGAAGCGGAAACGTAGCGTATTACAAGGACTGGATACTCTCACCGTAGCTAACAATGGTGGCGAGATACAAGCTAGCTACTGTAAGACTGGTCACAAATAATATACCTGGACTGATCTACATACCGTACGCAAGGAAATTTATACGCGAGAGAATTTGACGAATCGGGTTTGATTAGTCAAAATTTTCTTAAGTCTAAATTTCCTTGCGTACGGTATGTATACAGATCAGTCCAGTTAGCTATATTATCTATGACCAGTCTTGGCTAGCTTGTATGTCGCCGCCATTGTTAGCTACGGTGAGAGTATCCAGTCCTTGTAATACGCTACGTTTCCGCTTCGCAAACTTGTATATATACCAGTATACGACTAGAGTAAAGTATCAATTATCGGATAATATGATGTTCGGACAGCTGCCACTCACTTCCTGGAAATCCTGCAGCTTAGGTTATTGTACCAAAAGGTAGGCTACAATAAGCAATAATTATCCTACAACAATCAGCTTTGTGTGATTAAAAGCTTAAGAGTTACATCCAATAGTATGCTTAGTCCGATAAAATCTATGCTCGGATAAAACTATCAGTTGTCGGACTTTGATTTTTACTACCAGTAAACAATGTCCAATTTATTTCAAATTTGTATGCAATATACCTGTATTCATTAGCTATTAATGGCCAAAAAATGGTTTCGTTATCTTTAGCATAGAGGGAGTACGAGCCTTCCAATTTTTAGCGGTATTGTCGGACACCCTCCGCTTTTATTTAGCCATGCCCACCAACAGAGTTTGTATGTTTTTGCAACAAATGCACCAGTGCTAAACCACAGAAGAAGGTAAATAAATATCTCTCAAGAGTAGAGGTGTGCTTTAAAGTTGATATTCAGGATATTTCCATTGGAACGCAGAATTTTTGGCTCCTAAATGAAGGAGATGCGCGCAAGGTGGAAAAATGAAGTTATGCAAAACCACCTTCTGACCACCTACATATGCTAGTCTTGGTGTCCTATCACAAATACTGTCACGGAAATTGAAAGGCTTTTCTTTCTCTACCTTATATGGGTGAAACAAAAAGGACGAAAATGTTGCTTTGTGCATCCATAGAAGGTAGAAAATGGAACATCTTTTCATTTCTAGGTGGTATTCGTGATTGAGACACCAAGACTAACAAATGTGGTTGGTCAGAAAGTTGTGCCTCGTAATTTCATTTTTCCACCTAGCGTGCATCTCCTTCATTTAGAAGCCAAAAATACTGCGTTCCAATAGAAATATCCTGAATATCAACTTTAAAACACACCTCTACTCTCGAAAGATATTTATTTACCTTCTTCTGTGGTTTAGCACTGGTAAATTTGTTGCAAAAACCATGAACTCTGTTGGTGGGCATGGCTAAATTAAAGCGGTGGGCATCCGACAATACCGCTGAAAAGTGGAAGGCTCGTACTCCCTCTATACTAAAGATAACAAAACCATTTTTTGGCCATTAATAGCTAATGAGTACAGGTATATTGCAAACAAATTTGAAATAAATTGGACATTGTTTACTGGTAGTAAAAATCAAAGTCCGACAACTGATAGTTTTATCCGAGCATAGATTTTATCGGACTAAGCATACTATTGGCTGTAATTCTTAAGCTTTTAATCATGCAAAGCTGATTATTGGAGGATAATTATTGCTTGGTGTAGCCTACCTTTTGGTACAATAACCAAAGCTGCAGGATTCCCAGGAAGTGAATGGCAGCTGTCCGAACATCATATTATCCGATAATTGATACTTTACTCTATATTTGCTTCGAAATCACCATCAGTCACTCTGGATATCAGTAGACAATCGTGCCCTGAGTGCAAATGAAGAACAGAGTCCACGTCCTGTATCCCTTGCAAGCGCACCGAAATTTATTTTAGTTGGATACGCGCTCCTCAACAATAAAATTCTGGTCCGGTCCGGTCCAGTCCGTTCCGGGTTTTAACGAAGGCCGTCAAGGAGTATAATGCACAAGAAGTGAATGCCATAATATCAAGCCTT
Source organism: Dysidea avara (assembly GCF_963678975.1). Lineage (NCBI taxonomy): Eukaryota > Metazoa > Porifera > Demospongiae > Dictyoceratida > Dysideidae > Dysidea > Dysidea avara. Next base: position 32,600,303 of record NC_089274.1, read on the forward strand.
CAGTGCTGGTCACTGTAAAGTGTTAATAATAAATAATAATAATAAAGCAATAGAGATACCAGATATCATTTTCAAGGATAATTGTTTGTAATGATCATGTGATCAATAGCTAACTTACTCACACTTTATTAATAATATTATTTTATATTGCATGTATACTCTTTTAGAGTCCTGCAGTGCAACTTTGAGTGTCCAGTACAATCTTCGCGATGAATTGTGTGCCAGTGCTTTAGTGAAGTGTTGTTGTGAACATGGTGAAACCTTTCTTATATAACCATGTGACACCCATGACCCTGTGTAAAATGGTGAAATAGTAACTTAAACAGTTACATGGACATCAAGTGGAGCTTTCAGATTTGGCAATTAATACTTGACTGATTGGTTTAATCATCCTAACCTACCATATGTAGCACTAGCCAACAGTGCGGGTGGTCTGGTCATAACACTGATGCTTTCACACATTTATGGGTAAAACAGTGGATATTATAGTCTTTTTGAGAATCCACTAGATACAAATTTTGCCAATGCTGGTAGCTATGAATCTCAAGGATTCAAGAAATGGAAAGTGTGAAACTACACAGCACTGACTCATTATCACAATAGTTTGAAATAAAATAAAATTCCACCTTTTCATCTCAAAAATTTCTTGTACAACTCATTCAGCTTGTCTTTATCTTCAGTGACTTCTACTGACTCCACACACACACGCACGCACGCACGCACGCACGCACGCACGCAACCTTATATCGTATGAGTTTATAGACGAATAGTCTATAATACACCGTCGCCCGGTTATGGACTATATGTCTATAAACGCAATTCGCTACATATAGACTATTACTCTATACCCTCGATATAGAGTATTTCTCCATACAAACTACGGGACCATTGGAAGCGCGCACAGTGCACTTTCATTGGAAATCCTAACACGAGGCCTGCAGAAGGGGTAGAAGAGGCCTAGAATAATTGTCAACACAGTAAAAGACAATGGCTGGCGAGGCACTAGACATTCAACCTCAGATGCTGATCGAAGCGACAATAGAAGGTCAGTTTCTACTATGGCGGGGAATTAATATAATATGGTTGTAGCTGAAGGAAAATATTAAATACGTTAGGCAAAATCAGGGTAGGGAATGTGTGGTAAAACTGATTTCCACCTGTTTGCTTGTGTGTGAGTCTCGTGTTGCAGTGGTGATCTTTAAATTGAGAGGGTCAAGGCAGAATAAAAATCATACTTAAATAAATTATTCACCACTGCAGAATATTTACTTGTTGGCTGATATTAGGACTGCAAAGCAGGAGCTGGAGTGTTTCAGATTGAGAATAAACTCATCATATATAGGATATGTCCTACAGACCTTCAGCACTTGTGCTGTAAAGCATTAATAAATAAAATAAATAAATGTGCATATTATTATGTGAACGAAAATGATCAGTATAATAAGATTAGTGGCATGCCAAGAATTTTTGATGGTAAATGACTATCATGAATCTCATACAAAAGTACGGGTAACAAATCTAATTTGGACTATAACTCTCCACATGAACTATGGATGGGGCTCCTTCTTCCAGTTACTCTGTTATACACATAAAGGAATCAATCCCTCTGGAGAAACTCTTCTAACTGGTCTACTCTGCGATTCACTCTTTCTATGCATACCTACAATACACTGTTCACCATCGTGACATAAGAAAATATCACGTTTTTATGAATTTTTAAACATAATTGTCACTACTAGGCACTTCTCTATACATACAGTTGTAAGTACTGTATGAAACAGAATAGAGTACCTCTACTACTAGGAAATTACCATGTAATAATGTATCACTCAGTTAAGAAGTCACTCTAACTAGTCTCTGATATCATGAGATGCACCACTCCGTGTCAAAAGTGCCAAAAATTTGTATATGGCACAGACTGCAGAGAGTCCGTTATACATTATATCACTGCTTGTGGTTTCTTACAACATTACATAAGTACCGGCAACCAACACCATTACAACACCTCACTTGACACTTTAAAGTTAGATTGAAAGTGTTATAATGCAAAATTCGATTGTTTAAGGGTATAGAACAGATGTCATAGCAGTCAATGGCAATCTAAAAAGTAAACACTGTAGCTCTTTAGTCTACATGTATATACGTATGTATATGAATGCATGCGCAGTTAATAGTCTGACTCTATCTTCACAGTTCACCTTATAATTCATTCCTAAAAGCTAAATAAACCTCACCATTACATTTGATTGCGACAACCAGTTTTTTGGCTTGCCAAGAGTGTAAATGTTGTCATGTTGTCGCATTAAGACCATGATCAGTATTAGCATTCTACCTTATACAGAAATGTAGCTGTGCAGTCTAATATTGAGTGAGTGGTACAGAATAGGTATACAATCTTTGTTTTCTGCCTGCACTCTTGCATTTATATCAGGCAGAGTACAAGTGCATGCTAACTACTAGGTATTGTTGCCAAACAACTCAGCTAAAGCTTAATACAGTAAAGAAACAATTACACTGTTACACATGGAGATGTGAAGTGTCAATTGCTTAATTAAAATATTTTGAATACCAATTGGCCATGGGGCCATGAAATTGCATCCATGCATATACAATGACCTATTGTTCTAACTGTATTGAGAAATAGTATAATAGTAGTGCTCCATATATTGTGCTTTGTAATCGTGTCATTGTTAATGGCTAATAGAACAAGTTTCAACTGTGCCTACTAAACGGTGTCAGCACTGTGGGCATCAATCTCACATTCGTTGTGAATTCTGTGGTGGCTGCGAAATGAGATTCCCTGAATCACAGAAGAGGCTAGCTACTGGCCCACCCAGGAAACATGCCACTGATTTGCTATCACAACTGTACAAGAAGGTATGAATCAATTGTATAAAAATGTTGCCACATTACAATTTGATGAGCATTAAACAATAGCATTGCACTTGTACTATTTGATACTCTTGCTCAAACAACATGAATGTTGATGAAAAAAGAGGTTGATAAATTGAACGAATCAGTTAGATTCAGTATCCATAATTACCTTTAGAAGTGCTGTGTATTTTCTTGATTTATGTCAGTCAGAAATTGCTGTCATACGGTAGAGGTTTAATAATGGCTTGGCAGACATTTCATTAAAACTAATATTTTATTATTAAATCCCCTGGCCACAGAGTGACAATGTATGTATGTAGAACACTACTGTTTTTGTTAACTTTTGTCCAAACTCATGGCTTGTATTTATAATCAGTGGCTTGTACTTGCTTCTTCTATTAGTTTTCATTGAAAATGCTGTTGAACATATACACTGTAACTAAAAATAGTCAGGATGTGCATTAATTTAGATGAAAATAATTATTTAGCCTGGTGCTTCTCTTTCTTTTGATATGACATGCGAGGTTTTGTGAGTCATAATCATGTTACAATAAGTGAGTTAACAAAGGAGTACAAGGAAAATTTTAGAATTTTAAGATCAATTGGTAAAACAAGATGCCTACATCTCCAAATATACTGTCATGGTTATAAATTGGTAGGGATTAAATGTGTGCTAGTATTTCTTCAAGTGTAGACACTTGCTTGTTTTATTTCTATGATTCCGAATTAGGCTTTATAAACCGGTGGCCACTAAGACAGGCTCCACAACATAACTATTAGGTATCACTAACAACTACAAAGAGTTAGCTAGGTTGAACAGGGAGTTCAAGCTAACTTTCCCTGTATCCCTTCATGTGTAAAAAAGAAGGTAATTCTGATGTGATATAATCAAACAACCATAGCTATTTTCTTTGTACAAACTCTATGAGCAGGTGAACTGATGATGGCAATATCCACAATGACGTTTCTTTACGTTGTGATTACAAAATTTGATGTTATAATTGACTAAATGGCCATGTTAGTGTAGGGCTTTAAATACTTTGGCGCATAATATTCGAAATAAATGTTGTCTGTAATGTTTTACACATGGAACCACGAGATAATAAAGGTAAGAAGTAGTACACGTACCGTAACAGTTCAAAACATGCTCCAACAAGGAAAGCAGACCGAAAATTTTAAATTTGGAGACATCTATGCTTATTTGTATTGCATTATATACTATATGCCTCACCTTCGCCCTTTTTCAAATTTGTAAACGTTTTCATAGGGAACATTATCTCGCCCGATACTTCCTTGTACAAAGTCCCACACTATGGTGGCCATTTTGTTTTGTGACATCATAGATATACACGAAACGTAATCGAAACGTCATTGTAGATATTGCTCATTTCACTGTGTACAGAAGTGATTAGTACACGCATATGTTGTGTCATAGATAATGTACCCCCCTGGATTGGAAACTAGTAAACGCCACTGGTTACAGGCTGGTTTCGCGCCCCCTTCAAGTTTCTCTGGGCAAAAACAAGACTCACCACTGGTAAAGGGTTCTTCTCAAGGTGTTTTGGAAGCCAACAACGAGTTTCGAGGCAAATTGCCTCTTTATTGTACGAACCGTAGAAGCGAAACCGAACGTGAGATCAGATGGTTTGGACACATTCAAGGAAAATACTGAAATCCTGTACGCTATGCCCTTCGTACTCTGACCGCTCAAAATAACCGGAAAATTATGTTCTGCAGTAATTGCAGACTAAAATGGACTTTGTCCTGCAGTTACTGATTGTTGGCCTGCACTTTGCAATGTTACAATATGATTGAGGCATTGAGGCAAGCAATTTTGCTTGCCCAAGTTTATTAAGCTTGTTCTTGTAGTTCACACCTTGTTCCTATGTTGATTCTAAGTAGTTCCAGCTGCACACACTTGTCACAAGATATGCTATTGTATTCAAATGCCAGGCAGTAATTGCAGATCAAAGCAAATTTTGCTCGGCTATTCGTGGCATTTGTACTGAAAATTGCCAACTGCCGACCATTATTTTGAGCTCTGTACCATGGAGCATTATTTGATGACTTCGTAGTATAAATTGTGCAGCGATACTGTTTAGAATCACAAAGAGAATGTGCTACAGTTTTGCCAAAAATGCCATCCCAAAAACCTGCCAAAGAAGTTATGGGAAGGCATATTGTTTAGCCAAGCTTATTCTTTATAGCATAGTTAACCTTGTGATACTTTCTTTTTCTACCTACAGCGCTTAGTTTAGCCAAGAATGTGCTTCCAACTAAGCATGTAGTCCGCCATTGTAAGCCTTCTGACCAACAGTGACACGAAGTGGTCAAACTAACCAAAACAATTATCATAACAGCACCACAAGTCATTCTCGTAACAAAATAAAGTCATTAATGCCACCGTTCCGCTGTAATAGGATTAAATTTGTTGAGGCGCGAAACCAGCCTAAGGACACTGGTTCTTGTACAAAGTCTATGGGTGCACGGCACAGTTTCCAATCCAGGGAGGTATATTATTTATGGTTATGTATGTAGTACATGTGTGTACTATATGTATTTCAATTCACTGATGAATATATAGCAAAATAGAATTTACAGATTTTTACTCAGGACACATAGTATTAATGGTTTTACCATAAAATTTTAGGCAAATCAACTTAACCAAGTTGGTTATGACATCGTTATTTTGGGGCACAAGGTCAACCAAAAGAACCAATCTTACCCCATTATGGGAACCGATGGACCCGCGAAAGGTTTTTTAAGAAGGTTTGAAAATGTTTCAAAGCTCTGGAGGCTCTACTTTGGTGAGGGTACTGTACATTAAAGATATACTGTATCTACTTACATGCGCATGTATAATATTGATGTAATATTGATATTCCACTGCTGTGAATTGTAGCACAAGACAAATACATAGTTATCAATTGAGGAAATCATAGTATACATTACTGACATCATTAGAAGACAGTTATTGTTTATTTGTCCACTGAACATATTATGTTCAGTGAATAATAGCAACTACGTAGCTACAGGCAGCCAGGCACATTGTTTACTACTTTGTTGCTAAGGAAGTGCAATTTGAACAAACCATTTTTTCGCCAAAGTATTGACTGGAAACCAGCCTCATCTTTATTGCACCTTGGCAGTATTGGTCGGTAGAATCAAGCCCAAAAGTGTCTTCAGAATGGCCAAATATGAGACAATTTTATTTAAAAGGATTTTTTTCTGACTGATTGGCTATTAACTAACCTACACACTCACTAGTGCTTTCAGACAAGCACAACTCTAATTTTTTTCAAGGTTAGATATTGATTCAGCCAGACTAGTGCTTTTTGCATACCACAGAACATGCAATACACACGTCATAGACATGCCTTGTGTCCCATTTGTCCTTGCTGACAGTGTAAGGTGTAAATTCACAGTAGTGTGGATGGATTTCCATCTTTTTCATAGTGACTGTATTGATTACAGAGGGGTTTCTGCTATTCTTCATTAACAACAATGTGTAATGGGCTGAACATAACTGAAAATGAAGCAAATTGGGTTATTCATTTACGCTAATTGATATTTTGGGTGTACATTCATACAAAAATATTTAGTGTGGTACTGGCCACTCCCCTCTTTCTTTTGATGTGGTACACCCATGTATGTGTTGGTTCATCAGACAAAAAGTAAACGAGCAAGTAGAAGGAAAATAGGAAATTTTAAGTTTGGTAAAAATAAATTAAAGAAACAATAGGAAAGTGACTACACCTTATTTAATTTTAGGAAGGTAGGTGGAAGGGGGGCAGCAGCATTTATTTTGACACTGTGAATACCACAATTCAAGGTTTGGCATCAGTAGAATGATGTTTAGTGAGCAAGAGAGGGTTGACTAGTGTACTTGATAGTGTTAGTACAGGGTGTATGGCACCCAAAATTCAACATGGCTATCACTTGTTTTCTCTATTGTAATAAAAGCCCTTAATATATTTTTAGCATTGTGATCTGCACTAAAAAAACTTACTGAAATAAATAATTCAGATGATTTCAATGCTTTGATAGACTGCAGAAAGACTTTTCCTTGTACGTGCTTCTCATATGGTCCTCAGTAATGCTGTATAACAGGCAGAATGTAGCTGAGATTGAAGTAGAATCGCAGATAATGCATTGCAGTAATTGTTAGTCAGAGGCACATTTGAGGCACTTCTCATTCTGCTCTTCATCATTAACACTGTATAATGTGTGGAACATAGCTGAAAACGAAGCAAAATGACCACTCCATATTCCAGTCCAGGCCCGCATTTTTTGAGCCGTATAGAGTAGGGATGATAGAAATAAAAAGCAGGTCACAGACACCTGCAGCTATAATAGTGGATGTGTAATCCCTAGACTATTTGAATGTGGTATAACTGCAGCCTCCCTTGTTTCATTGCTTTTATTCTTATTCTAATTTGTGAAATTTCTAATTTTATGTTATAGTTATAACTTACAGTTATAGACCACAGATTGACAGTCTTGCTTGGCCTTACAAGTCAGTAACTTGGTCCATGTCACACATTTTCATCATGATTGTATATAAACCAAATTAATTATTTGGATCATTTACCATCCCAGAGTTCTACTTGCCCACCTTAAATACACATTGGCCAGGTTTATGTGTACCTCCCATGTACCAACATTTTCCATAACACTAATAAAGCTATCACATATATCAATTTTTAGATAATGATCAGAGTACAGGTACGTGAGATAGTGATACTAGTCAGTTAACAACAGAGATACTTCTCCACTAGTTGTGAACGGAAGTCAGGAGGGTACAGGTATGTGAGACAGTGATACTAGTCAGTTAACAACATACATTTTACCCCACTAGTTGTGAACGGAAGTCAGGAGGGTACAGGTATGTGAGACGGTGATAATAGTCAGTTAACAACAGAGACTTTTCCCCACTAGTTGTGAACGGAAGTCAGCAGGGTACAGGTATGTGAGACGGTGATACTATAGTCAGGTAACAACAGAGATTTTTCCCCACTAGTTGTGAACGGAAGTCAACAGGGTACAGGTATGTTAGATGGTGATACTAGTCAGTTAAGAACAGATTTTTCCCCACTAGTTGTGAACGGAAGCCAGCAGGGTACAGGTATGCTAGATGGTGATACTATAGTCAGTTAACAACAGAGATTTTCCCCCACTAGTGTGTGTGAACGGACGTCAGCAGGGTACAGGTATGTGAGACGGTGATACTATAGTCAGGTAACAACAGAGATTTTTCCCCACTAGTTGTGAACGGAAATCAGCAGGGTACAGGTATGTGAGACGGTGATACTATAGTCAGGTAACAACAGAGACTTTTCCCCACTAGTTGTGAACAGAAGTCAGCAGGGTACAGGTATGTAAGACGGTGATTCTAGTCAGTTAATAACAGATTTTTCCCCACTAGTTGTGAATGGAAGCCAGCAGGGTACAGGTATGTAAGACGATAATAATAGTCAGTTAACAACAGAGATTTCCCCCCCACTAGTTGTGAACGGAAGTCAAGAGGGTACAGGTATGTTTGATGATGATACTAGTCAGTTAACAACAGAGATTTTTGCCCACTAGTTGTGAACGGAAGTCAGCAGGGTACAGGTATGTGAGACGGTGATACTATAGTCAGGTAACAACAGAGATTTTTCCCCACTAGTTGTGAACGGAAGTCAACAGGGTACTGGTATGTTAGATGGTGATACTAGTCAGTTAAGAACAGATTTTTCCCCACTAGTTGTGAACGGAAGCCAGCAGGGTACAGGTATGCTAGATGGTGATACTAGTCAGTTAAAAACAGAGACTTTCCCCCACTAGTGTGTGTGAACGGAAGTCAGCAGGGTACAAGTATGTGAGACGGTGATACTATAATCAGGTAACAACAGAGATTTTTCCCCACTAGTTGTGAACGGAAATCAGGAGGGTACAGGTATGTGAGATGGTGATACTAGTCAGTTAATAACAGATTTTTCCCCACTAGTTGTGAACGGAAGCCAGCAGGTTACAGGTATGTGAGACGGTGATAATAGTCAGTTAACAACAGAGATTTTTCCCCACTAGTTGTGAACGGAAGTCAGCAGGGTACAGGTATGTAAGACGGTGATACTAGTCAGTTAATAACAGATTTTTCCCCACTAGTTGTGAACGGAAGCCAGCAGGGTACAGGTATGTGAGACGGTGATAATAGTCAGTTAACAACAGAAACTTTCCCCACTAGTTGTGAACGGAAGCCAGCAGGGTACAGGTATGTTAGATGGTGATACTAGTCAGTTAACAACAGAGATTTTCCCCCACTAGTTGTGAATGGAAGTCAGGAGGGTACAGGTATGTATGTGAGGATGGTAATACTAGACCATTACAACAGAGATTTTCCAGTTGGTAGCAGAAGTCGGCAGGGTACAGGTATGTGAGATAGTTATACTAGACTGTTTACAACAGAGATCTTTCCCCAATAGTTGTGAACGGAAGTCAGCAGGGCACAAGTATGTGAACTGTTAATGCTAGACCATTTACAACAGAGATTTTCCACACTAGTTGTGAGCGGAAGTCAGCAGGGTACAGGTACGTATGTGTGGAAATAAACTTGCCTACTGTTTCTTGGGAGTGATAAGAAGCCCAGATATACATAATACATATTTGTACAATATTCATGATCCCTCAACCCTGAGACATAGACTCATTATTAATTAGTTCTCCTTGTGTTTCATTGAAGATGCTGTTGCTTTATGTAAATTTCATAACCTATCATAGTAGTGGGTATTGTTCCTACAGTATGTATTATGCGATTACTATGTCTATAGCAAGAAAAAAAAGAAAACGCCGCTGCGGAACCTGTGCTGGCTGCAGATCAGATAACTGTGGACGCTGCAAGTCCTGCTTAAAACCCACACTTAAGCAAGCGTGTGTTAAAAGACTATGTCTTTCTATGAAATAATTTTATTGATCAACATATACTTTATGCACACTAAATGTTTATACCATGCATCAATGGCAATCGGATACCTGACAGTTGAAAATATCTATGTGCACCTTGTTTGCATTAATAATGCATTGCACATGTGGGTGAAGATTGCATATTGCAAGCATAACCCTGGTGTGGGTGCATGTGTGTTTAGTTTATGCAGGTGGTACATGTACAATAAAATTATAAAATGATTGTGTGTTGTAATGTGATCACAAGTGGGCTATAATATAATCAGTGTATGTGTATTATGGGAGATTGTGCATGTAAATGGATGTGCACAAATTTGGGATGTATAGTGGAGTGTGTTATGGTTAGGTAAGCAATGTTGATAATAACCACATGTAGATTAAATATAAAGTTAAGTGCATACAAATAGGTTGGTACGTGTGATTGAATGTGTGCTTGTATAGACATGGTTCAGTAGCATCGTTGAATGCGATCAGAAATCCAAAATGGTAGCAGAAATTACAGTGAAATAACATTAACTTGATGACAATGTCATATAACAGTAATAGTATATCACATCCATGTGTGTCAACTGTAAGGCATGGTCCAACCTGCCCAGGAGGATTTGCTTGCATTGACTCTCAGTACCTGAGTAGTGAACAGGTGTCTTATTGCTGATTCACTGGGTATACGTAGGTGTAATCATGGTAGCACGTTGGCTGAAAGTTTTGTGTTCATCTATAGCTACTTAGTGTTAGAATGTACAACGCAGCATTCATAGTTTATATAGCATTGGGTAGCTACATGTGTAGTATGTGAATGGCCCTGCAAAAGCAGAGCATTCATATGTGGCTCATAACCTCTAAACCATGCAATATTTTCAGGTGTGAACAGAATATCATTCTATTATGGCCGTTGCAATTATATATAGTTATGGTGAATCCAATGGCAACCTTTGTTATTATAAAAAAATAATTTGTTCATTATGCATAAGTTACAGAACACAAAATTTCGCTGCAATACTGAAATAATCCCTGTGGATTGTGTGGTATGTAGTATATAATACCCAAATGGTCAATTGGTCGCATCATGATATCCAGACTCTTAGAAGAGTTAAAGGTCAAACATAATAATTATGAGCATTTGAATGGATCCACGTACGTAGGTTCTGTGTTCATCTGTTCAAAAAGTTGTAACCTTGTCAAGCAGTATAATAATTTTGTGTACATGTGCAGGTCAAACATAGAGCATTGATTTATTCCCACAATCGATTTTGGTCTGAGCTTGTATAAAACAAACAAAGGGTGGTACCACTACCTCATCTACATGCAAGTTGCTTTGATGAAAGTGGATTGCTCTTTTAGAAGTGCAACCACTTCCCAGGATACATTTCAATGTACACCAGTGTACATTTAGATGTCTCCCTAGCCTGTGTTGAGGTATACATGGCAAATGTATCCTCTGGAATTCCTTTGATCTGAGATGTGAAAGTGCTACACATGCCCACAATTAGTGTCCATACATTTAACCATGCATAATTATGGACTTTGCTTGTTGCCTAAAATTAATGGCCACAGGTGAGACTGCATGACTTTTTACTGTAATTATTAGAGTGGAACCTCCCTTATCTGGACCTCTATTATCTGTGCATCTCCATTGTCTGGACAGCCCAAAATAATCTTGTGGCTTGTAATCTAGATATGTTGACCATATGAAGTTATATAGTTGATTCTCTGGATCAGAATCACACAATGATTTGGAACACTGGATTTATTTCTTTTCCCAACACTTTACCACCTAGTGCTAGGAGTGGTGGCAAGGCGGCAAGGGATACTGGCAACCTTGGATAATAAAAACAATTGGAACACTGAAACCTTGTACATCATCAATTTTGTAATTTAGTTTTTTCCACCTGCTGTTCAGGGTAGATAAATTACGTTGATGAAAGACTTGAAAAACTATCATGGTCTTTATAGCACATGTACGGTCATGCTGCAAATCTCTATTTTCTCTGTTTCATACTAGTTGATATTATTATGATCGTTCCTACACTGAAACCTCTCTAATCCGACACCTCTGTAATCCAGAATATATATAGCTCTATAATCTGACATTGTCTTGTATACCAAAAAGACTTTTTCTATATAATACTACCTCAATAATCCGACATCCTTGCTAATCCAACACAGTTTGTCTTACACCATGAGTATCGGATTATAGAAGTTTCATTGTAAACTGAATGCAGTGGAACCTCTCTTATCTGGGTAGTCTGGTACATATTACTGTCCGTATCTCAGAATATCCACAACTAATAATGCTAAATACACTAAAGTAACTGACTTAAATACAAGTAATGTACATTGCTATTGCTATCAGTTAGTGCTAAATGGGCAGAAGAGGCAGTGGCTATACAGAACATTCATGGCCACTCCCCTGGGCTGTAAGAAATGTATTATCACGTACCTATGTAGCAACCAAGTGGTTATTAGTGGAATAAACAAGCCACCTATATCAACCTTTGGGCTCCCTCCTTGTGCTTTCATCTAACCCATGCATCGAATTTGGCAGCTTTAACATTTCTTCCAATGGAGAGAATTGCAAATTGTAGAACTTATTGTATACATGATATAGTCAACACACAGACACACGCACGCACATGCACACACAAACACATACACACAAACAAACACACACACACAAACAAAGCCTTCAAGTAAAACAAAGCCTTTGGGTGCCATGCTAACACAGTCATGCCTACCCAGTGAACCAGCATGCACTGGGACTCCTGTGTTTTACTCAGGTGCTGAACAGGAAAATCCTCATGGGGTCTGCCTCACATAAGGGGTGAAGGACCAGGTGGGATTACCAGTGCCCACAGCTTTACCTGTGAGGCACGGTACGGCCTCCTGTAGGTAGTCTTACACAGTTGGCTGATTAACACCACTAAGGTACCCATTGATGTTTCAGCTGGGTGTGGGCTGCTTCCCCAGCTGACACCATGCCAAGCCATCGGTCTGGCATACTGGAAAAATGTGCGGAGTAAAGTTTCTTGTTTAAGGAAACAAATTAAACAACAGCAAAAACTAGGCATCAAACCTGGCACTCCTTGATTATACCATGCTGATACTCTAGCCACCCACACACTGGCACACATGCATGCTGGCATGCACACACACACACACACACACACACACACACACACACACACACACACACACACACACACACACACACACACACACACACACACACACACACACACACACACACACACACACTCCTTGACTGGGGATCCTCTTCGTATAGGCCCCAACCCCCCTTCCCCATAAGACACACCCATCTACTTAGCCAAGGGACACTATTTACAAGCCTTTTATTTAGGCTAGGTGGACCTCATGGAGGATGAATGAGCCACAGATAATAGCAGAGACCTCAACTTCTCCTTGACCACACAGTCAGGGACAGTATTGTTTTACCATGCAATATTATTCATACACCTAATGTACTACAAATGTTCAACTGCCTTTTACTTTTCACATCTTTTTTGTCATTTTCCTATATACTTTTACTCTGTACTGCAGTTCTCATTAATATTATGTACTACAGGTTGATATACATAGTCCAGACAGATGTATAGGTGCAATTATGAAGACAAAATTACGTGTAAATACAGGAATGAATAAAAAATATCAGCTGACAATGATTATGCAAGTGAACAGTATAGCTGCAGTGTGAAAAGGTGCAAAATGCTGTATACATCCATCAGTCAATATCACTTTCACTACTTTCATCAGGTTCAGTAATATGGCACTCGTCTACAACATTGAACACCTCTAGAGTTCTAAATTCTTCTGCCATAGTACACAGCTTGTGTACTATCTTGGCTTTACTTTTCAGTGGTGTTGCCAATTTTCCCTCTAAAAACATGCGCTCCATTGAATAAGAAGCATACTTGTAATTGCAAGGTAGATTTATCTGTACAATTAAGCATTTCAATATGTGTGATATGAACTCTACAAAATTAATATCTGACCTGATCAGTTGCAGAGTCTCTTATCACCAGCTGCATCTTGTCCTCAACATCTCTTATAGATTCTGTTGTAATTGTAACTTATGTGCATGTTGAACATACATACATAAATGCAATGTAACACATTGTCTGTTGGTTGTTTATAGCATACCAAATCCATTGTATAAACAATATTGTTTATGTCCTATAATAAATTTTGTGTAAAATAGCCTTGTCTTTTACACAAGTTTTAAACACTTAGTGTACTTGAAAGCTACTTTCTTGGATAAAAGTAAATTAAAGCAAATAATCATATAGCTAACCTGAAATTGCAGGCAATATCACTTTGTCATAATAATGAAGGCAATCCTTCATTTCTCGTATGAGTAGAATTCTTTCTTCTTTATGACGCTTAAAATTGTTGAATAACTCCACAGCTTCTATTTGCTGTTGTAGTTCAATACTCCGCCTTTTGCCTGTAATTATGATGTAAGCATATTAAATAACATTTAACCATATTATATTGTGCGTTAGTATATGTAGGTAAATTTTTCAGTACAGTGAAACCCCCATAATGTGACGTTCATTGGGATAAGAATATTGTATTGGATTAGCAAGGATGTTGGATTATTGTATTACATGCAAAAAGTCTTTTTGGTATACAAAACAATGTCAGATTATAGAGGTATTCTGGATTACAGAAGTGTTGAGGCTTCAGTGTATCAGGATGACTAAACAATGAAACCTCCCTAATCCGACACCTGTGTAACCCAGAGTACCTCTATAATTAGACATTGTTTTGTATACCAAAAAGACGTTTTCTATGTAATACTATGTACCTCAATAATTCGACATCCTTGCTAATCCAACACAATTTTCTTATCCCAATGAGCGTTGGATTATACAGTCCAGCGCCTAAGCCAAATATTCATTCACTATTTGATAAAAGCACCAATTTTTTTACAGAGTATATGGAGCATGCACTAAGTGTTTTAAGAAGGGGAGGCATGTAAAAAGTCCTCAGGAACACCCCTTTTTGCATCCTGACAAGAAAACTATTTGTTACTATTAAAAATCAATCATGTTTCTATCAAGTTAACTGCTGGGCCTAGTATCATAGTAGTACAAAGCATACAGCTGGAACATAATAGCCTATTAGTAATCTATAAAAAACAAATAGTTTTCTCACCTAGGCAGTAAACAAAATCACTAAAATTTCCATTTGCAGGGATTCTGTTAAAGTTTTGGACCTTCAATGCTGACAATTGTGTAGTACTATGTACAAGGATCATCCTGATGTGTATTGTTTCTTTATTAAAGGGGTATAACAAAAGTTATTTAATGCTAAGTTTTAATAGGTCACAGGTGGATATCTCAACAGAAAACCATGAACTACAGCAGTTCAGTTATCAAGCACAGAGCTTGAACAAAAGGTCCATTGGCCTTATACTGGGCACCATATGAAAGATAATTAAATTTCTAGTTTAATGAAGGCAGTTGCAAGTTGTTTCAACATCTTTTTTTCAAGTTACAGCACTTTCAATTCAGTGTAATATAGCATAAGCAAGAAAAACACACAGGTGAGTATTAAGGTATTTCTTAGTGCTGTGATAATGCTCAAAATAAGCATAAAGGAGCTGGGTTCCAATGAAGTGAGATTTTGAGCACTAAGAAGTACCTTATGACACATCCTTGTGCTTTTTTTGCTTATGCTATATTACACTGAATTGAAATCGCTGTAACTTGAAAACAAGATGTTGAAACAACTTGCAACTGCCTTCATTAAACTAGAAATTTAATTACCTTTCATATGGTGCCCAGTATAAGGACAAGGAACCTTTTGTTCAAGCTCTGTGCTTGATAACTGAACTGCTGTAGTTCATGGTTTTCTGTTGAGATATCCACCTGTGATCTATTAAAACTTAACATTAAATAACTTTTGTTATACCCCTTGGTTCAAAACTTTAACAGAATCCCTGCAAATGGAAATTTTAGTGATTTTGTTTACTGCCTAGGTAAGAAAACTATTTGTATTTTAAAGATTACTAATAGGCTATTATGCTCCAGCTGTATGCTTTGTACTACTATGATACTAGGCCCAGCAGTTAACTTGATAGAAACATGATTGACTTTTAATAGTAACAAATAGTTTTCTTGTCAGGGTGCAAAAAGGGGTGTTCCTGAGGACTATTTACGTGCTTCCCCTTCTTAAAACACTTAGAGCATGCTCCATATACTCTGTAAAAAAATTGGTGCTTTTATCAAAAAGTGAACGATTATGTCAATTTTAAGGGCTTATGTACTGCACTAATAGAGGTTTCACTGTATATACTATAGCATGTTCATGGATTAATAAGCAAACACGCCATGCTTGACACACGGCAAGTCAGTACATTCTATCAAAAATTTTATGTTATTATTTTAGTTAAATACCCTTTGTTTACTAACAATTTAGTATATACAAATATGTTAGATGACAATGTGTCAGGTGCACATCACTATTATAATAAAGCTAGGTAATTTACTTTCTACTAGCTTTACCTGTAAGCAGTGACCATGGAAAATCTCCATCTAAGATACTCTCCACTGATGTTGTGTGGTATTCATCTACTGCAGCACCACAAAGTTGATTGTATTTATCTACACAGGTTGCCAGCCTATTCTTCTCTGTTGCTACACTGTGCCTCAGGTGTGCTCTTTGCTTACTAGATGCTACAATAATTTACACTAGCATAATCACAAATGCATTATTCCAAGTTTACGCACTTGCTAAATTTTGTACATTGACTTGTTTCTTTTTTATACTTAAAAATAGCATTTCCATATCAGCTTGGAAGTGCTCTAAGCAGGTCTTAATTGCCAATTGTTTCCCTTCTTGCAAACACTGCTCTCTTGAAGCATCATCTACGATCAATAATAACTCTTCCAGTTCCCGAAGTCTTACAGTGTTAGTCTGTGATCTTGAAACCACAGATGTTGCTTCCTTATAGAGCTGAGCAGATTCTAGAGAATTGAATGTATATGTATTGTACAAAAGTAGGTGTTGACGTTTTTAAAGTCTTTTCTGACATATGCTTGTATCGTCACAAATTCTATTACATACACACATCATGCATACCTAGTATTATACTATCAACAATATCATTGCTAGCACTAAATTCTGTGAGAGAGGTAGCTATACCCATATGCTTCCAGAGTTTGAAGTACTGCTCTCGGTTATCTCTCTCTGAAAATTCCTTGTTCAGTTCACCTGAAACACATAGGGATCAGATCATTAGCATGTTTGTGTGAATAGACCACAAAATAGTGTCTACTATACAATTCACAAAATATTATATACACACACACATGTACACAGTATATACCTCTTGCTACTGCTTGTATATTAGCTTTGTATAAATGTAGGCTGTCTTCAGTTGTGTTGATGCTTGAGGTCACCCGCAGTGTATTAAGTTCTCCCTCCAGGGTTAATAACTTCTCATCTGTCTACAAAAAAGTATATAAAATATTTTGGTGTACTTAAAGAGGATTACACCTTTCTCAGTCTCTGGATTAATGTTTGAGGAAGAGAATCAATTTTTCGTTGATTCCAAAACCTCACAGCTTCCGTGAGAAAGTCTTCTCTGCCTGTAGTGCAGGTATAGTGAAAGTGAATAGACAAATTGCTTTTCAAGTACATATGATAAGCCAACATGTATTTAGTTGACGGACTCCATCTTGAAATGTAGCTGAAAAACAGCTCCATATCCTCCCCAGATCCTGCGCCAGTTCCATCTTGCCACCGAGCATCCCATAGCACCTTTACAGCATAATTAAACATATTATTCTGTGTGCTATACCTCTAATTATTACCTGACAATGCCAAGTGTGAGCTTTTGCATGCATTACAGGGAGGCAAGGAATCATTTCGTTTCCACTACTGTTGCCTGAATAGTGGACACTGCTGGTCCATGGCCAATATTTGCATATCACATCATGAATTAGATAACTCAGATTCCGATGAGTGAGATAATTCATGTGCAGAAAATGAGTATAGCCATATCTTTATCAAATAAAGATTACAATTAAGTTAATAACACACATACGTACATTTCACCACGAAACATGTTGACTGCTTTTTGGGCAATTATGTGACGACAGCCAGCCACAACAACTCCAGTCTCATCCAAACCCCTCATTGTCTTTGAAGTAGATTTGGCTGCCTTCCATCTACTCGTACCGCACATACCTGGTTGCTACAAAAATAGCAAATGTAGATCAAAATACTGAATTAATTTGTGTGTGTGTGTATGTGTGTGTGTGTGTGTGTGTGTTTGTGTGTGTGTGTGTGTGTGTGTGTGTGTGTGTGTGTGTGTGTGTGTGTGTGTGTGTGTGTGTGTGTGTGTGTGTGTGTGTGTGTGTGTGTGTGTGTGTGTGTGAGAGAGAGAGAGAGAGAGAGAGAGGAAGATCATAGCATTAATTAGGGCACTACCATCACAGACTGGTGCTTACTAATGCCTAGTTGCTCTGGTATTTTCATTCTATCCAGCTAGGCATGGAGTTAACTAAGAAAGCAAATGGAAACCACTGTATGTCACATGATAATAGCTCCTGATAATATAAATTGAAACTTTGGATGCCCAAATCTTCCAACTGTGAAACATCTTCCTGTGTTGTGCTAATCATCAAGTTCCTAATTTGCCTTAGTGCCTGAACAGTACGTACGTGTTTCAGAATTGTGTGTAGGTGTCAGGTGCATACAACAACTAATAGCTTTTAGCTATTGATAAGGGGCCAAACATGTAGCTGTACTCTGATTGCATGATTTCCTACAGGTTGCTATGATTGATTTAAAACAGATATCCACTTCTTCTTCTTAAGCATTTAAATTTATTTAGTGACATCTCCACTAAGGAAAGTCTTAATACAAACAATTAATACCTTGGTGTGGTTTCCATGCGTGAAGAAAATGACCGTGTACTTTAGGCACATGACTTTTTCGTGATGTGAAATGATGGCCATACCCTAGTGACTGCATACATTCAGGCCAACAAGCTACAGTCAGGCAGGCAGGTGGGTGGGGTAGCAGATTCATGTGAAAGCAGGCCAAAAATTGGGCTATGATGATTTGGTTTAAAATTCACTATTCAACCTTCTGTAAGTCAACACAGGATTTGTTGCTATATACACTGTACATTAACACCTTTTGTAAAGATGCTTTTCGTCATGTGCAATACAGGTGTATTCACAATGACAGAATTTTGGTTACTCCTTCAACTTTGAGGAAAGCCTAAAGCAGTACTACTGTACCACCTAATAGATATGTTGTTATTATCATCATAGCATATATAGGGTTTGTGCTGTACAACATCCATCAAGTGTAATAGTGACACATTATGTATTTACGTGTGAAACATAGTTAAGTGTGTAAACACCAAAGTGATTGACATACTCCATTGTAAACCTTTACATGCTTTCTTGTGCCTTTCAATTATATATGTAAAAACGATTACTAAACACTATCCACTATAGGGACCCGCAAGAAGGCTACTGAAAGTCTGTGTAGCAGGGAGCCAATAACAAGTTACTATTTATGTAGAATAGTTATTTACTGCAATGGATACATTTAATTGCCAAGCTAATTGATCTAAAGGAAAGTAAAACATATTGTTGTTTACTTACAGTGTCATCATGGTAATTCACTAATTCCAAATGATGATCAACCTCTTCATTATTAACAAAAAATGTTCCTTTGTAGTAGGAGTCTCGGATACCTCTATGAGTTCATTTAGGCTGCACATACCATCACCCATTTATATGTAGATAAACAGTATACCTGGGAACTTTGTCAAATCTATACAACTTCTTGTTGCCATCTACATGTGCTGAATGTTGCTTTCTGTGACAAGCAGGACATTCAAATGGTGAGGTGTGCTGCAGCTGCTGAATCTCCATCCGGCAGTATCTGAACTCTTCAAAGCCTTTCATAAAGGTTTCTTGATTAATGGGTGAAGTCTTTAATGTTGAAATAAATTATTGTAAATATCATGTACTAAATTATAGAGTATACAAAGAGTAGTATATATAGGAAGGTAACTTTTCTTTATACAAAAAATAATTATACATAGATTGGCAAGGAATTACTGTAAATTAGATTTTTCAACTTAAGCATGCACATGTAGCTATATAATTTCATGTTGCATATGCATGCACAATTTACAGAAATAACATTAAACACACATTCACACACACACACATGCACACGCGCACGCGCACACGCGCACACACATACACACTTCTTGACTGCCTGTCCCAGGATTCTCTTTATCCTGGCCTCATCCCAACCATGAGACGCATTCCGCTTACTAACCTATTTACAAGGCTAGGCGGACCTCATGGAGGACGGATGGGCCACAGACAATAGCAGGGACCTGAGCTTCTCCTTGATCCTTATCAATGCTCCAGTGTATGCAATGCATGAAGTGTATATGCATGGCCTTGTTGTTTGGGTTCCAAAGCTAATTCTAGGGTACCATGGTCTTCACCACACAGTTAGGGACAGGGCTGCTGCCATTAGCTACATCACAGAGGACCAATTCTCTGTGGTGTATATGCACATTCACACACACGCGATGCGTGCGCATGCACACACACACACACACACACACACTGCATGCACACGCACACACAAACACACAGTATTATGGAGAGATATATAATAAATGATTTGTGTGTGTGGGAGAGAGCTATGAAAAACACAAAGAACATGCAATTGATAAATTATTGTGCAGTTAACAACACGCACCCTTCCATTAAGAGCTGACACCTCTTCTAGAGTGTGAAGGAATCCACTCACAGAAGTACCAGGAAGTACTTTATGAAGAAGATCAAACAAATCAAACACCTTCTTAGAAATAAGTATTGATGTCTTCTGGCTACATTCCCAGGCCAAAAGCCAGAATCTATGATGGCGGGTAACATATCCTCTAGCACAAATGAACAATGTTCACATGCCAGAGTACAGACATCCAAGTCAAATCTTCCTGTTAAGTAAATAGTAAATAAGACTATACAATAAATCAACTTTTACATTGTAGTACTCAGTAAAGTTAATAGTTGACTACAGTAAAGTTAATAGTTGTATGTTACTAGTGAATACAATATAGTCACTGTTTTACTATTTGAATAGAGCAATATGTTCAGTCCTAATTTAATGCATATGGTATACATGTGTTATATAGTTGATACACAGATTGTTAAATTTAAGAACAAAAAGGGGTCTGACAGCACAGAGAATCCTTGAGAATCCTATGCAGGATTCAGATTTTCAAATCAAATTTTGTACAAGATACCAGATTCTGACTAGCTTTTAATTATCACTATTTTGGATTTCAAAACTGCATGAGTTCAGATACATTTAGAATACTTTTAATTAACTAACTTTGATGAAACAGGAGTATGCAATAATATAGCTACAGAAAAATAATAATTAAAATACTCACTCGG